>NC_069503.1:990291664-990329164 GCF_027579735.1 Bombina bombina
TATATATGTATGTGTGTATATATATATATATATATATATATATATATATGTGTGTATATATATATATATATATATATATATATATATATATATATATATATATATATATATATATGTATGTGTGTGTGTGTATGTTTGTTTGCCACAGTTGCTGATGATCAGTGAGTGCATCTTTCATGAACTTTCTACAAATACCTGCAAAACACCCTGGCAGTTGCTATAGTCGCTGATATAGGGCTGGGCGATATGACTAAAAAAAAACGCAATTGCGATTTTATTAAAAATGACTATAACACCTTCATTTAGCATTAAACAATTTATTTAACACTACAGAATCTTAATGTACATGTTTATCAATGTCCAATACACTATTTGAGCATAAAAATACAAAACAAAAAATAGTTACAATAAACTTTGCTGCCTGTGATGTGATTAAATAGTAGCCACTAGCCAGTTATTAGGTTTTATGACACACAAGTTCACACAACATTGTCATGTTTTATTGGACAGTCATTCTAACAGTGTGGACACAGTGGTATGATTAACATATGAATCAGTGTAAGCATGGAGAAACCTGAAAATTGCTGTCTTTACAGCAGTATGACTTGTAAACGTCTGTATATAAATAAATATAAGTGCAGTAAAGTAAGTACAATGAATGCACACACTGTTGCATGTGTTATTCATTTTAGGAGTTACTGTCCAGGGAAACATGAGGGATGTGGCATTGACAAGGTCAATCCTGACATCCTGCAGCCTGTCATATACATCACACACTAGTCACAGCTGTTCTGTAGTAATAGATCTATATAAAAGACCACTAAGAAGTAGAACACATCAACACAGTTATATAAAGGAGGTTAGTAGTACATAACAAGTTAACTCAACACATACAAACAAAGCTAATTTAAATTAAATTTGCTGGCCAGTTCTTACCACATTGCCCATGTTTTCTTGGGCAGTCAGTCTACCTGTGGTAAGAGTAACATATGAAGCAGTGTGTGCAGCATGTTGAAAGAAACCTGAAAAGTGCTGACTGAGGACTATCCAGCTCCAGCTGCATGATTTGTGTTTCTAAGTAAAGGTAGTACAATGCAGCACACTGCATTTAGCTGAGTGACTGTCCATGAAAACATGGGGAATGTGGTATTGACAAAGTCAATCCTGACATCCTGCAGCCTGTCATATTACATTAATTTTTACAGCTATAGCTGTAGTACAGAACACAGTAAGAAGTAGAACACCAGTTATAGTTAGAGTAACTAGTACAATACATAATACAAACAACTGAACTCAACACACACACAGCTAATTGAAATGAAAATAACTGTCCAGTTCTTACCACATTGTCCTTTGTTTTCTTGGGCACTGGGCAATCAGTCTAGCTGTGGTATGAGTAACATATTAAACAGTGTATGCATTGCATGCATGGAGAAACCTGAGAAGTGCTGAGTGTGCAGCAGCATGATGTGTGTTCTGTTTCTATGTACAGTAAAGCTATTACAATGCACACTGATGCATGTGTTAGTTATTTAGCTGAGTGACTGTCCAGGAAAACATGGGGGATGTGGCATTGACAAGGACAATCCTTACATCCTACAGCCTTTCATTACATAAATGTTTACAGCTCTGTAGTAATTAAATTAGCTGGACAGTTATTACCACAACACATTGTCCATTTTTTCTTGTCCAGTCAGTCTATCTGTGGTATGAGTAACATATGAAGAAGTGTACATTGATGGAGAAACTTGCAAAGTGCGTACTGTGCAGCACTGATTTGTGTTTCTAATTGCACATTAAAGGTAGTACTTAGTACAACGCACACTGCTTCATGTGTTAGTCATTTAGCTGAGTGACTACTATCCAGGAAAAACATGAGGGATGTGGCATTAACAAGGTAAATCCTGCAACCTGTTTTTAACATCCATTCATCAACTAATAGCAGCAGCACTGCAGCATAGCACAGTAAGAGTACATTATTCAAGATTAAAACAGATAAGCTGGCCTGCCCTGGTTATGGCATGTGCATTTCTTTCATGTAATTAACAAGAGTCCATGAGCTAGTGACGTATGGGATATACATTCCTACCAGGAGGGGCAAAGTTTCCCAAACCTTAAAATGCCTATAAATACACCCCTCACCACACCCACAAATCAGTTTTTACAAACTTTGCCTCCAAGGGAGGTGGTGAAGTAAGTTTGTGCTAGATTCTACGTTGATATGCGCTCCGCAGCAAGTTGGAGCCCGGTTTTCCTCTCAGCGTGCAGTGAATGTCAGAGGGATGTGAGGAGAGTATTGCCTATTGAATGCAGTGATCTCCTTCTACGGGGTCTATTTCATAAGGTTCTCTGTTATCGGTCGTAGAGATTCATCTCTTACCTCCCTTTTCAGATCGACGATATACTCTTATATTTACCATTTCCTCTACTGATTCTCGTTTCAGTACTGGTTTGGCTTTCTACAAACATGTAGATGAGTGTCCTGGGGTAAGTAAGTCTTATTTTCTGTGACACTCTAAGCTATGGTTGGGCACTTTATTTATAAAGTTCTAAATATATGTATTCAAACATTTATTTGCCTTGACTCAGAATGTTCAACTTTCCTTATTTCCAGACAGTCAGTTTCATATTTGGGATTATGCTTTAATTATCATATTTTTCTTACCTCAAAAATTTGACTTTTTTCCCTGTGGGCTGTTAGGCTCGCGGGGGCTGAAAATGCTTCATTTTATTGCGTCATTCTTGGCGCGGACTTTTTTGGCGCAAAAATTCATTTCCGTTTCCGGCGTCATACGTGTCGCCGGAAGTTGCGTCATTTTTTTGACGTTATTTTGCGCCAAAAATGTCGGCGTTCCGGATGTGGCGTCATTTTTGGCGCCAAAAGCATTTAGGCGCCAAATAATGTGGGCGTCTTATTTGGCGCCAAAAAATATGGGCGTCGCTTTTGTCTCCACATTATTTCAGTCTCATTTTTCATTTGCTTCTGGTTGCTAGAAGCTTGATGTTTGGCATTTTTTTCCCATTCCTGAAACTGTCTTATAAGGAATTTGATCTATTTTGCTTTATATGTTGTTTTTTCTCTTACATATTGCAAGATGTCTCACGTTGCATCTGAGCCAGAAGATACTACAGGAAAACCTCTGCCTGCTGGATCTACCAAAGCTAAGTGTATCTGCTGTAAACTTTTGGTAGCTATTCCTCCAGCTGTTGTTTGTATTAAATGTCATGACAAACTTGTTAATGCAGATAATATTTCCTTTAGTGATGTACCATTGCCTGTTGCAGTTCCCTCAACATCTAAGGTGCAGAATGTTCCTGATAACATAAGAGATTTTGTTTCTGAATCCATAAAGAAGGCTTTGTCTGTTATTTTTCCTTCTAGTAAACGTAAAAAGTCTTTTAAATCTTCTCTCTCTACAGATGAATTTTTAAATGAACACCATCATTCTGATTCTTTGGACTCTTCTGGTTCAGAGGATTCTGTCTCAGAGATTGATGCTGATAAATCTTCATATTTATTTAAGATGGAATTTATTCGCTCTTTACTTAAAGAAGTACTAATTGCTTTAGAAATAGAGGATTCTAGTCCTCTTGATACTAATTCTATACGTTTGGATAAGGTTTTTAAAGCTCCTGCGGTTATTCCAGAAGTCTTTCCTGTTCCTAATGCTATTTCTGCAGTAATTGCTAAGGAATGGGATAGATTGGGTAATTCATTTACTCCTTCTAAACGTTTTAAGCAATTATATCCTGTTCCGCCTGACAGATTAGAATTTTGGGACAAAATCCCTAAAGTTGATGGGGCTATTTCTACCCTTGCTAAACGTACTACCATTCCTACATCAGATGGTACCTTGTTTAAGGATCCTTTAGATAGAAAAATTGAATCTTTTCTAAGAAAAGCTTATCTATGTTCAGGTAATCTTCTTAGACCTGCTATATCATTGGCTGATGTTGCTGCAGCTTCAACTTTTTGGTTGGAAACTCTAGCGCAACAAGTAACAAATCGTGATTCTCATGATATTATTATTCTTCTCCGTTTGAACCTATGCATTCATTGGACATTAAATTACTTTCTTGGAAAGTTTTGTTCCTTTTGGCCATCTCTTCTGCTAGAAGAGTTTCTGAATTATCTGCTCTTTCGTGTGAGTCTCCTTTTCTGATTTTTCATCAGGATAAGGCGGTGTTGCGAACTTCTTTTGAATTTTTACCTAAAGTTGTGAATTCCAACAACATTAGTAGAGAAATTGTGGTTCCTTCATTATGTCCTAATCCTAAGAATTCTAAGGAGAAATCATTGCATTCTTTGGATGTTGTTAGAGCTTTGAAATATTATGTTGAAGCTACGAAATCTTTCCGTAAGACTTCTAGTCTATTTGTTATCTTTTCCGGTTCTAGGAAAGGCCAGAAAGCTTCTGCCATTTCTTTGGCATCTTGGTTGAAATCTTTAATTCATCTTGCCTATGTTGAGTCGGGTAAAATTCCGCCTCAAAGAATTACAGCTCATTCTACTAGGTCAGTTTCTACTTCCTGGGCGTTTAGGAATGAAGCTTCGGTTGACCAGATCTGACCAGATCTGATGTTTTTTGTTAAACTTTATTTTGGGTGTGGATTATTTTCAGCAGGAATTGGCTGTCTTTATTTTATCCCTCCCTCTCTAGTGACTCTTGTGTGGAAAGATCCACATCTTGGGTAGTCATTATCCCATACGTCACTAGCTCATGGACTCTTGTTAATTACATGAAAGAAAACATAATTTATGTAAGAACTTACCTGATAAATTCATTTCTTTCATATTAACAAGAGTCCATGAGGCCCACCCTTTTTTGTGGTGGTTATGATTTTTTTGTATAAAGCACAATTATTCCAATTCCTTATTTTATATGCTTCGCACTTTTTTTCTTATCACCCCACTTCTTGGCTATTCGTTAAACTGATTTGTGGGTGTGGTGAGGGGTGTATTTATAGGCATTTTAAGGTTTGGGAAACTTTGCCCCTCCTGGTAGGAATGTATATCCCATACGTCACTAGCTCATGGACTCTTGTTAATATGAAAGAAATGAATTTATCAGGTAAGTTCTTACATAAATTATGTTTTTCACACAGGAGAGAAATCTGAATAACTAAGTATTTGAGCTCATAATGTTTTTTTCCTTCTACAAGATAAGACGAGTCCACGGATTTCATTCTTACTTGTGGGATATTAACCTCCTGCTAACAGGAAGTGGCAAAGAGCACCACAGCTGAGCTGTATATATAGCTCCTCCCTTCCCTCCACCCCCAGTCATTCTCTTTGCCTGTGTTAGTAATAGGAAGAGGTAAAGTGAGGTGTTAGTTTTAGATTCTTCAATCAAGAAGTTTTTTTTATTTTAAATGGTACCGGTGTGTACTATATTCCTCAGGGAGATATGGAAAAGAAGATTTCTGCCCTGAGGTTGATGATCTTAGCAGATGTAACTAAGATCCATTTTGGTTCCCACAGAGCTTCTGAAGGTAGTGCAAGAGAAATCTTCAGTGTGGAGACCGGTGTCATGCTACAAGCAGCATTGAGGTATGTTCAGTCTTTATTTCTGAGGAGACATCTTATATCAGAACTGGCTGACATTTTTCCCTGTAAGGGAAGGTTTAAGCAGTAGACCTGGATGGCATAGGGTGTTTCTGACATTACTAGTTTACCATATTGATTACAATGAGTATGTATTCAAGAGGGGCTTGACACTGGAAAAGGCATCTGTGACACTTTTTATGTATGACATACAGTGTGTGCGATAATATCAGGGGACCACATGGCAGTACCGCTTACCATGCGGTTAAGGAGACATTTATTATGGCATACATTTGTTTGGGGTGAAAACGTTAGTACAGACCTCATGGCTTATTTAAACCGCTTCCCATGCGGTTATGGAGAGAGATCATGCAACGCCCACGATGGGAGGGTCCTAATTTGCGCGCTCAGACGCGCAGTTTATCCTCACTAGAAGACAGCAGGCACTAGCTCCGGTGGGGCCTAAAAGTTGAGATTCAGTCACCGGATCATTGGTGAATCCATTTTGTGTACCCAGGGGACAGGTAGGTGCCGCAGCAGAGATGTGGCGAGGTGCAGGGGCTGTTATCATTGTTTAAAGTTTATTTCTAGATAAAAAATACTTTTTACAGGATGATTTAGTTTATTGCTCAAATAGTGCATTCATTTTTGGCAAAATTGAACTGTTTAGCATAAGATTTAAGTGCTAAAGATCGTTTTTTTGTGCAGACAGAAAAATGGTTGCGCTTTTATTATTTAAAGGCGCAGTACCTTTTTTTCAAAATTTTCTTGATACCACAATTAAAGTTAAAAGACATCCATTGTAGCTAATGCTAGTCTGTTTAACATGTCTGAAAGAGAAGAAAATACTTGTTCTATGTGTTTAGAAGCCAGTGTGGAACCCCCCCTTACTTTGTGTACCTCTTGTACTGAAAGAGCTTTACAATGTAAAAATCATATTTCTCTTGTTAAGTGTGTTCAGTCCACGGGTCATCCATTACTTATGGGATATATTCTCCTTCCCAACAGGAAGTTGCAAGAGGATCACCCAAGCAGAGCTGCTATATAGCTCCTCCCCTCACATGTCATACCCAGTCATTCTCTTGCAACCCTCAACAAAGAAGGAGGTCGCGAGAGGAGCTGGAGTTTTTACTTATCTATTCTTCAATCAAAAGTTTGTTATTTTAAATGGCACCGGAGTGTGCTGTTTTTCTATCTCAGGCAGTATTTGGAAGAAGAAACTGCCTGCGTTTTTTTTCTATGATCTTAGCAGGCGTAACTAAGATCCACTGGCTGTTCTCGACATTCTGAGGAGTGGGGTAACTTCAGAAACTGGGAATAGCATGCGGGGTCCTCCGCAAATGAGGTATGTGCAGTACTTTATTTTCTGGGAATGGAATTGACTAAGAAAATACTGCTGTTACCGTATGATGTAAGTACAGCCTTAAATGCAGTAGTGGTAACTGGTATCAGGCTGATAAATGTATGCGCAGTAGAGTTATTTTCTAGGGACTAGAATTTGACTGAGAAAATACTGTTAAAACTGAAATAATACTTAAGCCTTGTCTGCAGTGGTAGCGACTGGTAGCAGGCTTAGTGATAACTTTGCATGACATTGGAAAATGTTGTTTTTTAATAAAACGTTTACTGGCATGTTATTCGTTTTTGTGAGGTACTTAGGTGATAAATCACTTTGGGCATGATTTTTTCCACATGGCTAACATATTTTTCTGCATGGAAACCGTTATATCAGGGCTCCCACTGTTGTGATAGGAGTGGGAGGGACCTTGTTTTAGCGCCTTGTTGCGCAGTTAAAATTCTAGCACAGTCTTCCTGCTTCTTCCTCCTTGATCCAGGACGTCTCTAGAGAGCTCAGGGGTCTGCAAAATTAATTTGTGAGGGAGGTAATCAGTCACAGCAGATCTGTGACAGTGTGCTTGACTGTGATTATAAGCGTTAAATCTTAATTGATATCTGTTTTATCTGTTTTGGGTATTGAGGGGTTAATCATCCTTTTGCTAATGGGTGCAATCCTCTGCTAATAATACACTTCTTGTTAAGAATTGTTTAATTATATCTGTATTTTTGAAGCGCTGCAGCGTTTTTTATATTGCTTGTAAACTTATTGAAAGTGATTTCCAAGCTTGCTAGTTTCATTGCTAAGTCTGTTTAAACATGTCTGATTCAGAGGAAACTGTTTGTTCATCATGTTCAAAAGCCAATGTGGAGCCCAATAGAACGATGTGTACCAATTGTATTGATATTGCTTTGAATAAAAGTCAATCTGTACCGATAAAGAAACTATCACCAGACAACGAGGGGGAAGTTATGCCGCCTAACTCTCCTCACGTGTCAGTACCTGCGTCTCCCGCTCGGGAGATGCGTAGGATTGAGACGCCAAGTACATCTAGGCCCTTACAAATCACTTTACATGATATGGCTAATGTTATGAAAGAAGTATTATATAATATGCCCGAATTAAGGGGCAAACGCAATAGCTCTGGGTTAAGGACAGAGCGCGCTGATGACACGAGAGCCATGTCTGATACTGCGTCACAATTTGCAGAACATGAGGACGGTGAGCTTCATTCTGTCGGTGACGGTTCTGATCCGGGGAGACCGGATTCAGAGATTTCAAATTTTAAATTTAAGCTTGAGAACCTCCGTGTGTTACTAGGGGAGGTATTAGCGGCTCTGAATGATTGCGACACGGTGGCAATTCCAGAGAAATTGTGTAGGTTGGATAGATACTATGCGGTACCGGTGTGTACTGACGTTTTTCCTATACCAAAAAGACTTACAGAAATTATTAGTAAGGAGTGGGATAGACCCGGTGTGCCTTTTTCCCCTCCCCCGATATTTAGAAAAATGTTCCCTATAGACGCCACCACACGAGACTTATGGCAGACGGTCCCTAAGGTGGAGGGAGCAGTTTCTACGTTAGCCAAGCGTACCACTATCCCGGTGGAGGATAGCTGTGCTTTCTCAGATCCAATGGATAAAAAATTAGAGGGTTATCTTAAACAAATTCCTAAGGGTACCATCGTTCAAGATGGAAACTATTCGAACCATCCTACCCATGATCCAAGAGGGTCAATATATGACCACGGTAGACTTAAAGGATGCTTACCTTCATATACCGATTCACAAAGATCATTAACGGTACCTAAGGTTTGCCTTTCTAGACAGGCATTACCAGTTTGTGGCTCTTCCCTTCGGGTTCGCCATGGCCCCGAGAATTTTTACGAAGGTTCTGGGCTCACTTCTGGCGCTACTAAGACCACGAGGCATAGCGGTGGCTCCGTACCTAGACGACATTCTGATACAAGCGTCAAGTTTTCAGAATGCAAAGTCTCATACAGAGATAGTTCTAGCATTTCTGAGGTCGCATGGGTGGAAAGTGAACGTGGAAAAGAGTTCTCTGTTACCACTCACAAGGGTTCCTTTTCTAGGGACTCTTATAGATTCTGTAGAGATGAAGATTTACCTGACGGAGTCCAGGTTATCAAAGATTCTCAATGCTTGCCGTGTCCTTCATTCCGTTCCAAGCCCATCAGTAGCTCAGTGCATGGAGGTAATCGGCTTAATGGTCGCAGCAATGGACATAGTGCCATTTGCGCGCCTGCATCTCAGACCGCTGCAACTATGCATGCTCAGTCAATGGAACGGGGATTACTCAGATCTGTCCCCTTTGCTAAATCTGGACCAGGAGACCAGAGATTCTCTTCTCTGGTGGTTGTCACCGGTTCATCTGTCCGAAGGAATGACCTTTCGCAGACCAGATTGGACGATTGTAACAACGGATGCCAGCCTTCTAGGCTGGGGAGCAGTCTGGAATTCCCTGAAGGCTCAAGGATCGTGGACTCAGGAGGAGAAACTCCTTCCAATAAACATTCTAGAATTAAGAGCAATATTCAATGCTCTTCTAGCTTGGCCTCAGTTAGCAAAACTGAGGTTCATCAGATTTCAGTCGGACAATATCACGAATGTGGCTTACATCAATCATCAAGGGGGAACCAGGAGTTCCCTAGCGATGTTGGAAGTCTCGAAGATAATTCGCTGGGCAGAGTCTCACTCTTGCCACCTGTCAGCGATTCACATCCCAGGCGTAGAGAACTGGGAGGCGGATTTCCTAAGTCGCCAGACTTTTCATCCGGGAGAGTGGGAACTTGACCCGGAGGTATTTGCTCAACTGATTCGTCGTTGGGGCAAACCGGATCTGGATCTCATGGCATCTCGCCAGAATGCGAAGCTTCCTTGTTACGGATCCAGGTCCAGGGACCCGAGAGCGGTGCTGGTAGATGCATTAGCAGCCCCTTGGGTTTTCAACATAGCTTATGTGTTTCCACCATTTCCGTTGCTACCTCGACTGATTGCCAGGATCAAACAGGAGAGGGCATCGGTAATTCTGATAGCGCCTGCGTGGCCACGCAGGACCTGGTATGCAGACCTAGTGGACATGTCATCCTGTCCACCATGGTCTCTTCCTCTGAGGCAGGACCTTCTAATTCAGGGTCCTTTCAACCATCCAAACCTAATTTCTCTGAGGCTGACTGCCTGGAAATTGAACGCTTGATTCTGTCAAAACGTTGGTTTTCGGATTCGGTTATTGATACATTAATACAGGCTCGGAAACCTGTGACCAGAAAAATTTACCATAAGATATGGCGTAAATATTTATATTGGTGCGAATCCAAGAGTTACTCATGGAGTAAGGTTAGGATTCCTAGGATATTGGCTTTTCTACAAGAGGGTTTAGAAAAGGGTTTATCCGCTAGTTCGCTAAAGGGACAGATTTCAGCTCTGTCTATTCTTTTACACAAACGTCTGGCAGAGAATCCAGACGTCCAGGCCTTTTGTCAGGCTTTGGCTAGAATTAAGCCTGTGTTTAAAGCTGTTGCTCCTCCGTGGAGCTTAAACTTGGTTCTTAAAGTTCTTCAGGGTGTTCCGTTTGAACCCCTTCATTCTATTGATATTAAGCTTTTATCTTGGAAAGTTTTGTTTTTGATGGCTATTTCCTCGGCTCGAAGAGTCTCTGAGTTATCTGCCTTACATTGTGATTCTCCTTATCTGATCTTTCATTCAGACAAGGTAGTACTGCGTATTAAACCTGGGGTTTTGCCTAAGGTTGTTTCTAACAGGAATATCAATCAAGAGATTGTTGTTCCATCATTATGTCCTAATCCTTCTTCAAAGAAGGAACGTCTTTTGCATAATCTAGACTTGGTCCGTGCTCTGAAGTTCTACTTACAGGCAACTAAAGATTTTAGACAAACTTCTTCTCTGTTTGTCGTTTACTCTGGACAGAGGAGAGGTCAAAATGCTTCGGCTACCTCTCTCTCTTTTTGGCTTCGTAGCATAATACGTTTAGCCTATGAGACTGCTGGACAGCAGCCTCCTGAAAGAATTACAGCTCATTCCACTAGAGCTGTGCCTTCCACCTGGGCCTTTAAGAATGAGGCCTCTGTTGAACAGATTTGCAAGGCTGCAACTTGGTCTTCACTTCATACTTTTTCCAAATTTTACAAATTTGACACTTTCGCTTCTTCGGAGGCTGGTTTTGGGAGAAAGGTTCTACAGGCAGTGGTTCCTTCTGTTTAATGTTCCTGCCTTGTCCCTCCCATCATCCGTGTACTTAGCTTTGGTATTGGTATCCCATAAGTAATGGATGACCCGTGGACTGAACACACTTAACAAGAGAAAACATAATTTATGCTTACCTGATAAATTTATTTCTCTTGTAGTGTGTTCAGTCCACGGCCCGCCCTGTCTTTTTAAGGCAGGTTCTAAATTTTAAAATTATAACTCCAGTCACCACTGCACCTTATAGTTTCTCCTTTCTCGTCTTGTTTCGGTCGAATGACTGGATATGACATGTGAGGGGAGGAGCTATATAGCAGCTCTGCTTTGGTGATCCTCTTGCAACTTCCTGTTGGGAAGGAGAATATATCCCATAAGTAATGGATGACCCGTGGACTGAACACACTACAAGAGAAATAAATTTATCAGGTAAGCATAAATTATGTTTTTATGTAAAGAAAGTGTGCCTAAGGAAGATTCTCAGTCTGAAGAGAATCAGGATATGCCATCTAATTCTCCACAAGTATCACAACCTTTAACGGCCATACAAGCGACGCCAAGTACCTCAAGTGCGTCTAATTCTTTTACTCTGCAGGATATGGCTGCAGTTATGTCAACTACCCTTACAGAGGTATTATCTAAATTACCAGTGTTACAGGGTAAACGTAGTAGGACAGGAATTAATGTGAATACTGAGTCCTCTGATGCTTTGTTGGCTATTTCCGATGTACCCTCACAGGGCTCTGAGTTGGGGGTCAGGGAATTGTTGTCTGAGGGAGAACTTTCAGACCCAGGAAGTATGTTACCTCAGACAGATTCGGACATCATGTCCTTTAAATTTAAGCTTGAACACCTCCGCCTGTTACTTCGGGAGGTTTTAGCGACTCTGGGTGATTGTGACCCTAATGTAATACCACCATAGAAATTGTGTAAAATGGACAAATATCTAGAGGTACCTACTTACACTGATGTTTTTCCGGTTCCTAAAAGAATTTCGGAAATTATTAAGAAGGAATGGGACAGACCGGGTATACCGTTCTCTCCTCCCCCTAATTTTAAGAAAATGTATCCCATATCAGACACCATTTGGGACTCTTGGCAGACTGTTACTAAGGTGGAGGGAGCGATATCTACCCTGGCTAAGCGTACAACTATTCCTATTGAGGACAGTTGTGCTTTCAAAGACCCTATGGATAAGAATTTAGAGGGTCTTCTAAAGAAATTATTTATTCATCAGGGTTTCCTTTTACAACCAACAGCTTGCATTGTTCCGGTTACTAGTGCAGCAGCTTTTTGGTTTGATGCTCTAGAAGAGTCTCTGAAGGTTGAGACCCCTTTAGAGGACATTTTGGATAGAATTAAGGCTCTCAAGCTAGCTAATTCTTTTATTACAGATGCCGCCTTTCAAATTGCTAAATTGACGGCGAAAAATGCAGGATTTGCCATTTTAGCGCGTAGAGCGTTATGGTTAAAATCATGGTCTGCTGATTTGTCATCTAAATCAAAGCTCTTAGCTATTCCTTTCAAATGGAAGACCCTATTCAGGCCTGAGTTGAAGGAAATCATTACTGGAGGTAAAGGTCACGCTCTACCTCAGGATAAGTCTGTTAAGAGGGGTAAACAAAATAATTTTCATTCCTTTTGAAACTTTAAAGGAGTACTCTCTGCTTCCTCTTCCTCCACAAAGCAGGAAGGACATTTTGCTCAGTCCAAGTCCGTCTGGAGACCTAAATAGGCTTGGAACAAGGGTAAACAACCCATGAAGCCCGCTGCTGCTACAAAGACAGCATGAAGGGGCGGGCCCGATCCGGGACCGAATCTAGTAGGGGGCAGACTTTCTTTGCCCAGGCTTGGGCAAGAGATATTCAGGACCCCTGGGCACTGGAAATCGTGACCCATGGGTATCAACTGGAATTCAAGGATTTTCTCTCAAGAGGGAGATTTCTTCTTTCACGATTGTCTGTAGACCAGATAAAAAGGGAGGCGTTCTTACGTTGTGTAAAAGACCTCTCCACTATGGGAGTAATTCGTCCCGTTCCAAGACTATAACAGGGACAGGAATTTTACTCAAATCTTTTCATAGTTCCCAAAAAAGAGGGAACGTTCAGACCTATTTTAGACCTAAAGAGTCTAAACAAGTTCCATCCTTCAAGATGGAGACCATCCGAACAATTTTACAAATGATCCAGGAGGGTCAATATATGACTCCCGTGGACTTGAAGGATGCATACCTTCATATTCCTATTCACAAGGATCATCATCATCAGTTCCTAAGGTTTGCCTTCCTGGTCAAACATTTTCAGTTCGTGGCTCTTCCCTTCAGGTTGGCCACAGCACCCAGGATCTTCACAAAGGTCCCTTCTGACGGTTCTCAGACCGCGGGGCATAGCAGTGGCACCTTATCTGGACGATATTTTGATTCAGGCATCAAGTTATCATCTGACTAAATCTCATACAGACACAGTGTTGTCTTTTCTGAGAACTCACGGATGGAAGGTGAACCTAGAAAAGAGTTCCCTAGTTCCACAGACAAGGGTTCCCTTCTTGGGAACTCTGATAAACTCGGTAGCCATGAAGATATTTCTGACAGAGATCAGAAAATCAAAGATTCTAAATACTTGCCGAGCCCTTCAGTCCAATCCTTGGCCATCAGTGGCTCAGTGTATGGAGGTAATTGGATTAATGGTAGCGGCAATGGACATCATTCCGTTTGCTCGTTTTCATCTCAGACCACTGCAGCTGTGCATGCTCGGACAGTGGAATGGGGACTATGCAAATGTATCTCCTCAGATAAATCTGGATCAAGAGACCAGAGACTCTCTTCTTTGGTGGTTGTCGCCGGATCATCTGTCCCAGGGGACGTGTTTCCGCAGACCCTCGTGGGTGATAGTGACAACGGACGCCAGCCTACTGGGCTGGGGTGCAGTCTGGAATTCCCTCAGTTGGCTTTGGCCAAATTCATCAGATTCCAGTCGGACAATATCACGACTGTGGCTTATATCAATCATCAGGGGGGAACGAGGAGTTCCTTGGCGATGATAGAAGTATCCAAGATAATTCGATGGGCGGAGGCCCACTCTTGTTATCTGTCGACAATCTATATCCCAGGAGTAGAGAACTAGGAAGCAGATTTTCTAAGTTGACAGACTTTTCATCCGGGGGAGTGGGAACTCCACTCGGAGGTGTTTGCCTCACTGATTCTCCGATGGGGCAGACCGGAATTGGATCTGATGGCATCTCGTCAGAATGCCAAGCTTCCAAGATACGGATCCAGGTCGAGGGATCATCAGGCTGAACTGATAGATGCCTTGGCAGTCCCTTGGTTGTTCAACCTAGCTTATGTGTTTCCACCATTTCCTCTCCTTCCACGCGTGATTGCTCGGATCAAACTGTAGAGAGCTTCAGTAATTCTGATCACGCCTGCGTGGCTACGCAGGACTTGGTATGCGGATCTAGTGGACATGTCCTCTCTGCCACCGTGGAAACTTCCATTGAAACAGGACCTTCTCATTCAAGGACCTTTCCAACATCCAAATCTAAGTTCTCTGCAGCTGACTGCTTGGAGATTGAACGCTTGATTTTATCTAAGCGGGGATTCTCAAATTCGGTCATTGATACTTTGATACAGGCACGTAAGCCTGTCACTAGAAAGATCTATCATAAAATATGGCGTAAATATCTTTTTTGGTGTGAATCCAAGGGCTACTCATGGAGTAAATTTAGGATTCCCAGGATTCTGTCTTTTCTCCAAGAAGGATTGGAGAAAGGGTTATCAGCGAGTTCCACAGATTTCTGCTTTGTCAATTTTGCTACATAAACGTCTGACAGATGTTCCAGATGTTTAGTCTTTCTGTCAGGCTCTAACCAGAATTAAGCCTGTATTTAGACCAATTGCTCCGCCCTGGAGTTTGAATTTAGTTCTTAATGTTCTTCAAGGTGTTCCGTTTGAACCTTTGCATTCCATAGATATTGAGCTGTTATCTTGGAAAGTCTTGTTTTTGGTTGCTATTTCTTCTGCTTGTAGAGTTTCTGAGCTTTCAGCATTACAATGTGATTCACCTTATCTTATCTTCCATTCTAATAAGGTGGTTTTACGTACCAAACCTGGTTTCCTCCCCAAGGTTGTTTCTAATAAGAATATTAATCAGGAAATTGTTGTTCCTTCATTTTGTCCTAAACCTTCTTCTAAGAAGGAGCGTAAGTTTCATAACCTTGACGTGGTCCGTGCCTTGAAGTTTTACTTGCAGGCGACTAAGGATTTCTGTCAATCATCTTCATTATTCATTGTTTATTCTGGAAAGTGTAGGGGTCAGAAAGCTACGGCTACCTCTCTTTCCTTTTGGCTGAAGAGTATCATCCGCCTGGCATATGAGATTATATTATATTTTTTATAAACTTCAGTCACCTCTGCACCTTTAGCTTTTCTTTTCTCTTCCTAAACCTTCGGTCGAATGACTGGGGGTGGAGGGAAGGGAGGAGCTATATATACAGCTCTGCTGTGATGCTCTTTACTACTTCCTGTTAGCAGGAGGTTAATATCCCACAAGTAAGGATGAACTATAACATAGAGCTTGTAAAAGCAGAGCCCATGAAGGAATTCTAATGATTTTTTGTAATAGTAAATAATTTAGTAATATATGTAATAAAAAGTGAATAACATAAATAAAATATATTATAACATTTAAAAATTGCATGGTTTTTAGACTTTAGATAGGTTAGGTGGTTTTTGGATACAAAAACCAACATCTGACTAGGACAGTACAGCTACAGTAGTACTGTAGTACCATTTTTTATTTTAAGCATTACTAGTATTTTTAGTGGGTTAGGTTTTTTTGGCTAAAAAAACAACATAGGTACCATTTCTGGCTTCAAGCATGAACGTTGACAGGTCACCACATTTCCTGCTGTGCTAAACACCCTCTCTGATGGTGAACTAGCTGCAGGAACACAAAGATATTTTTGTGCTAGCTTGCTCAATTTTGGAAAGTTAATCTGATGTAGTTTCCACCATTGCAGATGATTTTTCTCACTATCAATGGAGGGAGAAAGCAGGTAGCTGTTCATCTCTGATGCTATGGCTTCTTCAAGTTGCAGAGATGGCGCAGCTGACTCAGTCTTGAAAAAACTTCCTAAAGACTTTCTTGATTTCTTTGCAGGAGGAGGACCATCTGCTGCAGGTACATGCACTGTTTCTTCTTCTACATCTATAACTTTGCATGGTGGACTGCTGATTGCTTGACTTGCCTTCTGTACAACTTGCTGCTCGTGAATCGTGAATCAAGGAATGATGCCATATCTAGCAGATCTTGAGTATCTTCATCTTCATAATTTCTATTCATATATTCAAGAATTTTGGATTTCAGTGTCTTGGTAAGGTCAGAATCATCTTCCTCCAGAGCCAGTATCTTTGTGTTTAATAGATGCAGAACTGGTTTAACATATGATACACTGACGCAGTTTTCTCCAGAAAGGGCATCAGTAAAATCTTGAACTTGCCCCAGTGCCTTACTCACAGATTCAAGAACATCAGTGTCCTGCCATTGTGGAACCAGATGTGTGTTTTTTCTGTCTGCAGAGAGAACCTGAGTTAATGCTCTCTGTTGCTCTAAAACTCTCTCTATCATATTTTGTCTTGAGCTCCACCTTGTTGGGCACTCTGTTATAAGTGAATGCTTTGGCAGTTGAAGTTCTTCCTGGGCTTGAGTTAATGCCACCTTCTTTTTCCAGCTGTGTGAGAAATGGCAAACAATTTTCTTGCATAAGCCTGTGGCTCTAGAAATGTGAGGCTCATCTTTCACTGCATTTTCAATTACAAGATGCAACCTGTGCCCAAAACACTGTAGTCTTCTCCATTTATTCAGAGCAACAGCCTTGACGATGTTTGTGCCATTGTCTGTGGTGATTGATACTTGTTGATCCTCACAGAGTCCCCATGAGGCCAAAGCTTCTCTCAAACCTTGTGCTACATTCTCTCCATTGTGGTCAGAAGGAAAGTATGATGTTTGCAAACATAGACTTTTGATCTCAAAATCATCATTGATGAAGTGCACGGTTAAACTCATATATGGCTCCATGGTTCGGCTTGACCCCATATCTGTTGTTGTTGCATAGTATTTCAATTGATTTATCTCAGATTCAACTATAGCTTTGCATTTTGCATACCTTTCTGGGATTGCAACTACTGAGAAGTAATTGCGAGATGGCATTTGGTATCTCTTGTCGAGTGTGTTTATCATTCTTTTGAAGCCTTCTTTACTAACTGTGTATGCAGGCACCATGTCTTTGCATATATAATATGCGATAGCGTTGGTTATTTCTCTATGCCTTTTTGAGGTCTTCCCATATGGTGCTGTTTTTGCAAATGCCTTTATAATTGATTTCTGCTGCTAAACTTTAGATTCACAGCTTGTTTGTGTTGTCTTTTCTCTACCAGTTTTTTTTTTGCCATACATCGTTCAAAGATTTCCTTATGCCGCTGTTTAAGGTGCTGCAACAGGTTTGATGTGTTACTTCGTTTTGCTGCAACACTCGTTCCACAAGTTTTGCAGATTACTTGCTTCTGTTTCACATCCTCTTTTCTGAATCCAAAATAAAACTGATGTTGAATTTTTCTTTGGCACCAACACTTCTGTAGCAACATCAACAATCATCATTTTCATCATCATCATCATTGTTATTTTTGGACACTGACAGCTCTTCAGAACTTATCTTGAATTTTATGTACCACGCACACAATAGCAGCTGGCACAAAAAATATGAGGAGATTATACTACCGCACACACTGCCAATATCAGTAGGGTCAGGTGTCACTGGCAACTGTGGCACAAATAGACTAGACCACAGTCTTGCACTTGAATACAAAGACAGAAAACTATTGAATGGCCTTGATAATGCAGTTAGCTTAGCTCTGATCCTGCTAGTATAGCTTCTTCAAGTTGCAGAGATGATGCAGCGGAAGCAGTCTTAAAAAAGCTTCTTAAAGATTTTTTATTAGAATCGCACAATTTATTTTGATTAATAATTAAAGAATGGATGATATGCGTCTGTTGCAATTAAGACAAGAGACCACAGGCACTTGAAAGTCTTGAATATAAAGAGAGGACAACAATGTGCTATATGATGCAGTCACCTTGATTGAAGAGAGAAAACAAGCTAGCTGCACTTGAATATAAAGAAGACAACGATGGGCTTGATTAAGCTGTCACCTTGATTGAAGAGAGAACAAAGGCTTGCTGCACTTTAAAGAAGAAAAAGATAGGCTGACAGTGCTATGATGCAGTCACCTTGATTGAAGAGAAGTAGAGAACACACTGGCTTGCTGAACTTGAATATAAAGACAACAATGGGATTGATGATGCAGTCACCTTGATCGAAGAGAAAACAGGCTAGCAGTACTTGAATATAAAGAAGACAACGATGGGCTTGATTAAGCAGTCAGTGCACCTTGATTGAAGAGAGAACACAGCCTTGCTGCACTTTAAAGAAGAAAAAAATAGGCTGATACTTAGTGCTATGATGCAGTCACCTTGAAGAGAAGTAGAGAACACTGTCTTTCTGCACTTGAATATAAAGACGACAACAATGGGCTCACTTGATTAAGCAGTCACCTTGATTGAAGAGAGAACACAGGCTAGCTGCACTTGAATATAAAGAAGACAACGATGGGCTATTGGGCTTGATTAAGCAGTCACCTTGATTGAAGAGAGAACACAGGCTTGCTGTACTTTAAAGAAGAAAAAAATAGGCTGATAGTGCTATGATGCAGGCACCTTGATTGAAGAGAAGTAGAGAACACAGTGGCTTGCTGCACTTGAATAGAAAGACAACAATGGGATTGATGATGCAGTCACCTTGATTGAAGAGAACACATGCTAGCTGCACTTGAATTTAAAGAAAGAATACAACAATGGGCTTGATGATGCAGTGACATCACCTGGATTGAGACTAGAGACAAGAGACCACAGGCTTGTACTTGGTCTAGATCTAGAATATAAAGAAGACAATAATGGGCTTGCTTAACTTAATGATGATGCAGTCACCTTTATTGGAAAGAGACAAGAGACCACAGGCTTATACACTTGAAATTATTTGAATATAAACTTTAAAGACGACAACAATGGGGTTGCTCATATTCATATTTATTTAGACTGAGGCAACACTGGCTTTCACTGGAGGAGACTGACCTTGCTGTTGTAGAAAACACTGGCTTTGGATGACTGACCTTTCTGTTGTAGAAGACACTGGCTAAATGGCTGATCTTGCTGTTGTAGAAGACACAGGCTTTCAGAGTTGCAGTGCACCTGCAGGATGACTTTGCTGTTGTAGAAGAAGAAACAGGCTGCACTAGGATGTGGATGACCTTGCTGTTGTAGAAGAAGAAACAGGCTGCACTAGGATGTGGGTGACCTTGCTGTTGTAGAAGAAGAAACAGGCTGCAGGATGTGTGGATGACCTTGCTGTTGTAGAAGAAGAAACGGGCTGCACTAGGATGTGGAGGATGATGCCGTTGTAGAAGAAGAAACAGGCTGCAGAATGTGTGGATGACCTTGCTGTTGTAGAAGAAGAAACAGGCTGCACTAGGATGTGGATGACCTTGCTGTTATAGAAGAAGAAACAGGCTGCAGGATGTGTGGATGACCTTGCTGTTGTAGAAGAAGAAACAGGCTGCAGGATGTGTGGATGACCTTGCTGTTGTAGAAGAAGAAACAGGCTGCACTAGGATGTGGATGACCTTGCTGTTGTAGATGAAGAAACAGGCTGCAGGATGTGTGGATGACCTTGCTGTTATAGAAGAAGAAACAGGCTGCAGGATGTGTGGATGACCTTGCTGTTGTAGAAGAAGAAACAGGCTGCAGGATGTGTGGATGACCTTGCTGTTGTAGAAGAAGAAACAGGCTGCACTAGGATGTGGATGACCTTGCTGTTGTAGATGAAGAAACAGGCTGCAGGATGTGTGGATGAACTTGCCGTTGTAGAAGAAGAAACAGGATGCAATCTGGAACCACAGCTGTTGGCTTACTTTGGTGAACTTGAGTAGATGACACACAGGCACTGTCAGGCAGTATTTGCTGTTCGTTGAACAATGAACATAAAATATTTTTAGAATAAGGTGGTGGTGGGAGAGAGACAAGTTCTACTTTTTGGAAAGACAAAATAAATTAATGAAATGTATAAAAAAAGTGTTTTTTTACTTTGATGTCCCTCCCAGTCCATTACTGTTTCTGACTGTGTTGTGTTTGTTCATTGTTGTCAACAACACAGTCAGAAACAGTAATGGACTGGGAGGAACATAAAAGTAAAAAAACACTTTTCTTCTGTTATGTGTGATCAGTCCACGGGTCATCATTACTTCTGGGATATTATCTGCTCCCCTACAGGAAGTGCAAGAGGATTCACCCAGCAGAGTTGCTATATAGCTCCTCCCCTCTACGTCACCTCCAGTCATTCTCTTGCACCCAAAGACTAGATAGGAGGTGTGAGAGGACTATGGTGATTATACTTAGTTTTTATAACTTCAATCAAAAGTTTGTTATTTTACAATAGCACCGGAGCGTGTTATTACTTCTCTGGCAGAGTTTGAAGAAGAATCTACCAGAGTTTTTCTTATGATTTTAACCGGAGTAGTTAAGATCATATTGCTGTTTCTCGGCCATCTGAGGGAGGTAAAAGCTTCAGATCAGGGGACAGCGGGCAGTTGAATCTGCATTGAGGTATGTAGCAGTTTTTATTTTCTGAATGGAATTGATGAGAAAATCCTGCTATACCGTTATAATGACATGTATGTATACTCTACACTTCAGTATTCTGGGGATGGTATTTCACCGGAATTACTCTGTAAAAGTACATTAAACCTTTTAATAGGTATTTAATTCATGTTAAACGTTTTTGCTGGAATGTAGAATCGTTTGCATTTCTGAGGTACTGAGTGAATAAATATTTGGGCATTATTTTTCCACTTGGCAGTTTGCTTGTTTTGATTATGACAGTTTCGTTTCTCTCTCACTGCTGTGTGTGAGGGGGAGGGGCCGTTTTTGGCGCTCTTTGCTACGCATCAAAAAATTTCCAGTCAGTTACACTTGTATTTTCTGCATGATCCGGTTCATCTCTAACAGAACTCAGGGGTCTTCAAACTTCTTTGAAGGGAGGTAGATTCTCTCAGCAGAGCTGTGAGATTTATGTAGTGACTGTGTTTTAAAACGTTGCTCTGTGATTTTTATGTTTAAAATTTAATTAGTGTTGCTTTACTAATGGGAACAAACCTTTGCTAACAAGTTGTGTTGTTTTTAAAGAGTGATGCTATAACTGTTTTTCAGTTCATTATTTCAACTGTCATTTAATCGTTTAGTGCTTCTTTGAGGCACAGTACGTTTTTGTTAAATAAGATTGTAACCAAGTTGCATGTTTATTGCTAGTGTGTTAAACATGTCTGATTCAGAGGAAGATACCTGTGTCATTTGTTCCAATGCCAAGGTGGAGCCCAATAGAAATTTATGTACTAACTGTATTGATGCTACTTTAAATAAAAGCCAATCTGTACAAATTGAACAAATTTCACCAAACAGCGAGGGGAGAGTTATGCCGTCTAACTCGCCTCACGTGTCAGTACCTGCGTCTCCCGCCCGGGAGGTGCGTGATATTATGGCGCCTAGTACATCTGGGCAGCCATTACAGATAACATTACAAGATATGGCTACTGTTATGACTGAAGTTTTGGCTAAGTTACCAGAACTAAGAGGCAAGCGTGATCACTCTGGGGTGAGAACAGAGTGCGCTGATAATTCTAGGGCCATGTCTGATACTGCGTCACAGCTTGCAGAGCATGAGGACGGAGAGCTTCATTCTGTAGGTGACGGTTCTGATCCAAGCAGATTGGATTCAGATATTTCAAATTTTAAATTTAAATTGGAAAACCTCCGTGTATTACTAGGGGAGGTCTTAGCGGCTCTTAACGATTGTAACACTGTTGCAATACCAGAGAAAATGTGTAGGTTGGATAAATACTTTGCGGTACCGGCGAGTACTGACGTTTTTCCTATACCTAAGAGATTAACTGAAATTGTTACTAAGGAGTGGGATAGACCCGGTGTGCCGTTCTCACCCCCTCCAATATTTAGAAAGATGTTTCCAATAGACGCCACCACACGGGACTTATGGCAAACGGTCCCTAAGGTGGAGGGAGCAGTTTCTACTTTAGCTAAGCGCACCACTATCCCGGTGGAGGATAGCTGTGCTTTTTCAGATCCTATGGATAAAAAAATTAGAGGGTTACCTTAAGAAAATGTTTGTTCAACAAGGTTTTATATTGCAACCCCTTGCATGCATCGCGCCGATTACGGCTGCGGCAGCATTTTGGATTGAGTCTCTGGAAGAGAACCTTAGTTCCGCTACGCTGGACGACATTACGGACAGGCTTAGAGTCCTTAAACTAGCTAATTCATTCATTTCGGAGGCCGTAGTACATTTAACCAAACTTACGGCTAAGAATTCAGGATTCGCCATTCAGGCACGTAGGGCGCTGTGGCTAAAATCCTGGTCGGCTGATGTAACTTCTAAGTCCAAATTACTTAATATACCTTTCAAGGGGCAAACTTTATTTGGGCCCGGTTTGAAAGAAATTATCGCTGACATTACAGGAGGTAAGGGCCACGCTCTACCTCAAGACAAAGCCAAAGCTAAGGCTAGACAGTCTAATTTTCGTCCCTTTCGGAATTTCAAAGCAGGTGCAGCATCAACTTCCACTGCACCAAAACAGGAAGGAGCTGTTGCTCGTTACAGACAAGGCTGGAAACCTAACCAGTCCTGGAATAAGGGCAAGCAGGCCAGAAAACCTGCTGCTGCCCCTAAGACAGCATGAACCGAGGGCCCCCGATCCGGGACCGGATCTAGTGGGGGGCAGACTCTCTCTCTTCGCCCAGGCTTGGGCAAGAGATGTCCAGGATCCCTGGGCGCTAGAGATCATATCTCAGGGATACCTTCTAGACTTCAAATTATCTCCCCCACGAGGGAGATTTCATCTGTCAAGGTTGTCAACAAACCAAATAAAGAAAGACGCGTTTCTACGCTGTGTACAAGATCTATTATTAATGGGAGTGATCCATCCGGTTCCGCGGTCGGAACAAGGACAAGGGTTTTACTCAAACCTGTTTGTGGTTCCCAAAAAAGAGGGAACTTTCAGGCCAATCTTGGATTTAAAGATCCTAAACAAATTCCTAAGAGTTCCATCGTTCAAAATGGAAACTATTCGGACAATCTTACCCATGATCCAAAAGGGTCAGTACATGACCACAGTGGATTTAAAGGATGCTTACCTTCACATACCGATTCACAAAGATCATTACCGATATCTAAGGTTTGCCTTCTTAGACAGGCATTACCAGTTTGTAGCCCTTCCATTCGGATTGGCTACGGCTCCAAGAATTTTCACAAAGGTTCTGGGTGCCCTTCTAGCGGTTCTGAGACCGCGAGGAATTTCGGTAGCTCCGTACCTAGACGACATTCTGATACAAGCTTCAAGCTTTCAAACTGCCAAGTCTCATACAGAGTTAGTTCTGGCTTTTCTAAGGTCGCATGGATGGAAAGTGAACGAAAAGAAGAGTTCTCTCTTGCCTCTCACAAGGGTTCCATTCTTGGGGACTCTTATAGATTCTGTAGAAATGAAGATTTATCTGACAGAAGACAGATTAACAAAGCTTCTAAATGCATGCCGTGTCCTTCATTCCATTCAACTCCCGTCAGTAGCTCAATGCATGGAGGTGATCGGCTTAATGGTAGCAGCAATGGACATAGTACCCTTTGCACGCCTACATCTCAGACCGCTGCAATTGTGCATGCTGAGTCAGTGGAATGGGGATTACTCAGATTTGTCCCCCACTCTGAATCTGGATCAAGAGACCAGAAACTCTCTTCTATGGTGGCTTTCTCGGCCACATCTGTCCAGGGGGATGCCTTTCAGCAGGCCGGACTGGACAATTGTAACAACAGACGCCAGCCTTCTAGGTTGGGGCGCTGTCTGGAATTCTCTGAAGGCTCAGGGACAATGGAGTCAGGAGGAAAGTCTCCTGCCAATAAACATTCTGGAATTGAGAGCAGTTCTCAATGCCCTTCTAGCTTGGCCCCAGTTAAAGACTCGGGGGTTCATCAGGTTTCAGTCGGACAACATCACGACTGTAGCTTACATCAACCATCAGGGAGGGACAAGAAGCTCCCTAGCAATGATAGAAGTATCAAAGATAATTCGCTGGGCAGAGTCTCACTCTTGCCACCTGTCAGCAATCCACATCCCGGGAGTGGAGAACTGGGAGGCGGATTTCTTGAGTCGCCAGACTCTTCATCCGGGGGAGTGGGAACTTCATCCGGAGGTCTTTGCCCAAATACTTCGACGTTGGGGCAAACCAGAGATAGATCTCATGGCGTCTCGCCAGAACGCCAAACTTCCTCGCTACGGATCCAGATCCAGGGATCCGGGAGCGGTTCTGATAGATGCTTTGACAGCACCTTGGAACTTCAGGATGGCTTATGTGTTTCCACCCTTCCCGCTGCTTCCTCGATTGATTGCCAAAATCAAACAGGAGAGAGCATCAGTGATTCTAATAGCGCCTGCATGGCCGCGCAGGACTTGGTATGCAGATCTAGTGGACATGTCATCCTGTCTGCCGTGGTCTCTACCTCTAAGACAGGACCTTCTGATTCAGGGTCCATTCAAACATCAAAGTCTAACTTCTCTGAAGCTGACTGCTTGGAAATTGAACGCTTGATTTTATCAAAACGTGGGTTTTCTGAGTCGGTTATTGATACCCTGATACAGGCTAGGAAGCCTGTTACCAGAAAGATTTACCATAAAATATGGCGTAAATACCTATACTGGTGTGAATCCAAAGATTACTCCTGGAGTAAGGTTAGGATTCCTAGGATATTGTCTTTTCTACAAGAAGGTTTAGAAAAGGGTTTATCGGCTAGCTCATTAAAGGGACAGATCTCAGCTCTGTCCATCTTGTTACACAGGCGTCTGTCAGAAAATTCAGACATCCAGGCCTTTTGTCAGGCTTTAGCTAGGATCAAGCCTGTGTTTAAAACTGTTGCTCCGCCATGGAGTTTAAACTTAGTTCTTAACGTTTTACAGGGTGTTCCGTTTGAACCCCTTCATTCCATTGATATAAGATTGTTATCTTGGAAAGTTCTATTTTAATGGCTATTTCCTCGGCTCGAAGAGTCTCTGAGTTATCAGCCCTACATTGTGATTCTCCTTATCTGATCTTTCACTCAGACAAGGTAGTTCTGCGTACTAAACCTGGGTTCTTACCTAAGGTTGTCTCTAACAGGAATATCAATCAAGAGATTGTTGTTCCCTCCTTGTGTCCAAATCCTTCTTCAAAGAAGGAACGTCTTCTACACAATCTGGATGTAGTTCGTGCCCTCAAGTTCTACTTGCAGGCAACTAAAGATTTTCGCCAAACTTCTTCCCTGTTTGTCGTTTATTCTGGACAGAGGAGAGGTCAAAAAGCTTCTGCTACCTCTCTCTCTTTTTGGCTTCGTAGCATAATACGTTTAGCCTATGAGACTGCTGGACAGCAGCCTCCTGAAAGAATTACAGCTCATTCCACTAGAGCTGTGGCTTCCACTTGGGCCTTTAAGAATGAGGCCTCTGTTGAACAGATTTGCAAGGCTGCAACTTGGTCTTCGCTTCATACTTTTTCCAAATTTTACAAATTTGACACTTTTGCTTCTTCGGAGGCTATTTTTGGGAGAAAGGTTCTTCAGGCAGTGGTTCCTTCTGTATAATGAGCCTGCCTATCCCTCCCGTCATCTGTGTACTTTTGCTTTGGTATTGGTATCCCAGAAGTAATGATGACCCGTGGACTGATCACACATAACAGAAGAAAACATAATTTATGCTTACCTGATAAATTCCTTTCTTCTGTTGTGTGATCAGTCCACGGCCCGCCCTGTTTTTTAAGGCAGGTACATATTTTTTAAATTATAATTCAGTCACCACTACACCCTTGGCTTCTCCTTTCTCGTTGGTCTTTGGTCGAATGACTGGAGGTGACGTAGAGGGGAGGAGCTATATAGCAACTCTGCTGGGTGAATCCTCTTGCACTTCCTGTAGGGGAGCAGATAATATCCCAGAAGTAATGATGACCCGTGGACTGATCACACAACAGAAGAAAGGAATTTATCAGGTAAGCATAAATTATGTTTTTGTCTACATTTAATTTGTTTTGTGTTCTGAATCAAGAGCAATAGAGCATGGCATGGCATCCATGCCATGCTATTTTAAGCGACATTTGAAATTAAATTGACTTTTATTTTCTTAGCTTAGCTATTTTTTTTTCTTAAACACAATTGGTTAGGGGTACGTAGGGCTGCTATTTTGTGGCTGCACAATGCACATGGCAGTTAATAGTGCATTGCAAACTTGACACAATGAATGCATTGCTTGCACATTTAAGCATCATGCTAATTTTTATATTTTTTGCTCACCAAAATGCATTAACCATTAATGATTTTTTATTGTTGCAGCACTAGCCTAGCATCAATGATAAAAAAAACCCAATCTGACTTGCATTAATTGCAGAGGCTGAGCTACAATAAAAACATAATTTATGCTTACCTGATAAATTCCTTTCTTCTGTTGTGTGATCAGTCCACGGGTCATCATTACTTCTGGGATATAACTCCTCCCCAACAGGAAATGCAAGAGGATTCACCCAGCAGAGCTGCATATAGCTCCTCCCCTCTACGTCACTCCCAGTCATTCGACCAAGAACCAACGAGAAAAGAGAAACCAAGGGTGAAGTGGTGACTGGAGTATAATGTAAAAAATATCTACCTGCCTTAAAAACAGGGCGGGCCGTGGACTGATCACACAACAGAAGAAAGGAATTTATCAGGTAAGCATAAATTATGTTTTCTTCTGTTATGTGTGATCAGTCCACGGGTCATCATTACTTCTGGGATACCAATACCAAAGCAAAAGTACACGGATGACGGGAGGGATAGGCAGGCTCATTATACAGAAGGAACCACTGCCTGAAGAACCTTTCTCCCAAAAATAGCCTCCGAAGAAGCAAAAGTGTCAAATTTGTAAAATTTGGAAAAAGTATGAAGCGAAGACCAAGTTGCAGCCTTGCAAATCTGTTCAACAGAGGCCTCATTCTTGAAGGCCCAAGTGGAAGCCACAGCTCTAGTAGAATGAGCTGTAATTCTTTCAGGAGGCTGCTGTCCAGCAGTCTCATAGGCTAAACGAATTATGCTACGAAGCCAGAAGGAGAGAGAGGTAGCCGAAGCCTTATGACCTCTCCTCTGACCAGAGTACACGACAAACAGGGAAGACGTTTGTCGAAAATCCTTAGTTGCCTGCAAGTAGAACTTGAGGGCACGAACTACATCCAGATTGTGTAGAAGACGTTCCTTCTTTGAAGAAGGATTCGGGCACAGGGAAGGAACCACGATCTCTTGATTGATGTTCCTGTTAGTGACTACCTTAGGTAAGAACCCAGGTTTAGTACGCAGAACTACCTTATCTGAATGAAAAATCAAATAAGGAGAATCACAATGTAAAGCTGATAACTCAGAGACTCTCCGAGCCGAAGAAATAGCCATTAAAAATAACACTTTCCAAGATAACAACTTTATATCAATGGAATGAAGGGGTTCAAACGGAACTCCTTGTAGAACGTTAAGAACAAGGTTTAAACTCCATGGCGGAGCAATAGTTTTAAACACAGGCTTGATTCTAGCTAAAGCCCGACAAAAGGCCTGGACGTCTGGATTTTCTGACAGACGCCTGTGCAACAAGATGGACAGAGCTGAGATCTGTCCCTTTAATGAACTAGCCGATAAACCCTTTTCTAAACCTTCTTGTAGAAAAGACAATATCCTAGGAATCCTAACCTTACTCCAGGAGTAACCTTTGGATTCGCACCAGTATAGGTATTTACGCCATATCTTATGGTAAATCCTTCTGGTAACAGGCTTCCTAGCCTGTATCAGGGTATCAATAACCGACTCAGAAAAACCACGTTTTGATAAAATCAAGCGTTCAATTTCCAAGCAGTCAGCTTCAGAGAAGTTAGATTTTGATGTTTGAATGGACCCTGTATCAGAAGGTCCTGTCTTAGAGGTAGAGACCAAGGTGGACAGGATGACATGTCCACTAGATCTGCATACCAAGTCCTGCGTGGCCATGCAGGCGCTATTAGAATCACTGATGCTCTCTCCTGTTTGATTTTGGCAATCAATCGAGGAAGCAGCGGGAAGGGTGGAAACACATAAGCCATCCCGAAGTTCCAAGGTGCTGTCAAAGCATCTATCAGAACCGCTCCCGGATCCCTGGATCTGGACCCGTAGCGAGGAAGTTTGGCGTTCTGGCGAGACGCCATTAGATCTATCTCTGGTTTGCCCCAACGTCGAAGTATTTGGGCAAAGACCTCCGGATGAAGTTCCCACTCCCCCGGATGAAAAGTCTGGCGACTCAAGAAATCCGCCTCCCAGTTCTCCACTCCCGGGATGTGGATTGCTGACAGGTGGCAAGAGTGAGACTCTGCCCAGCGAATTATCTTTGATACTTCCATCATTGCTAGGGAGCTTCTTGTCCCTCCTTGATGGTTGATGTAAGCTACAGTCGTGATGTTGTCCGACTGAAACCTGATGAACCCCCGAGTTTTAAACTGGGGCCAAGCCAGAAGGGCATTGAGAACTGCTCTCAATTCCAGAATGTTTATTGGTAGGAGACTTTCCTCCTGATTCCATTGTCCCTGAGCCTTCAGAGAATTCCAGACAGCGCCCCAACCTAGAAGGCTGGCGTCTGTTGTTACAATTGTCCAGTCCGGCCTGCTGAATGGCATCCCCCTGGACAGATGTGGCCGAGAAAGCCACCATAGAAGAGAGTTTCTGGTCTCTTGATCCAGATTCAGAGTAGGGGACAAGTCTGAGTAATCCCCATTCCACTGACTCAGCATGCACAATTGCAGCGGTCTGAGATGTAGACGTGCAAAGGGTACTATGTCCATTGCTGCTACCATTAAGCCGATCACCTCCATGCATTGAGCCACTGACGGGAGTTGAATGGAATGAAGGACACGGCATGCATTTAGAAGCTTTGTTAATCTGTCTTCTGTCAGATAAATCTTCATTTCTACAGAATCTATAAGAGTCCCCAAGAATGGAACTCTTGTGAGAGGAAAGAGAGAACTCTTCTTTTCGTTCACTTTCCATCCATGCGACCTTAGAAATGCCAGAACTAACTCTGTATGAGACTTGGCAGTTTGAAAGCTTGAAGCTTGTATCA
Source organism: Bombina bombina (assembly GCF_027579735.1). Classification (NCBI taxonomy): domain Eukaryota; kingdom Metazoa; phylum Chordata; class Amphibia; order Anura; family Bombinatoridae; genus Bombina; species Bombina bombina. The sequence continues at coordinate 990,321,058 of NC_069503.1, forward strand.
GAATGTCGTCTAGGTACGGAGCTACCGAAATTCCTCGCGGTCTTAGTACCGCCAGAAGGGCACCCAGAACCTTTGTGAAGATTCTTGGAGCCGTAGCCAATCCGAATGGAAGAGCTACAAACTGGTAATGCCTGTCTAAGAAGGCAAACCTTAGATACCGGTAATGATCTTTGTGAATCGGTATGTGAAGGTAAGCATCCTTTAAATCCACTGTGGTCATGTACTGACCCTTTTGGATCATGGGTAAGATTGTCCGAATAGTTTCCATTTTGAACGATGGAACTCTTAGGAATTTGTTTAGGATCTTTAAATCCAAGATTGGCCTGAAAGTTCCCTCTTTTTTGGGAACCACAAACAGGTTTGAGTAAAACCCTTGTCCTTGTTCCGACCGCGGAACCGGATGGATCACTCCCATTAATAACAGATCTTGTACACAGCGTAGAAACGCTTCTTTCTTTATCTGGTTTGTTGACAACCTTGACAGATGAAATCTCCCTCTTGGGGGAGAGAATTTGAAGTCTAGAAGGTATCCCTGAGATATGATCTCTAGCGCCCAGGGATCCTGAACATCTCTTGCCCAAGCCTGGGCGAAGAGAGAGAGTCTGCCCCCCACTAGATCCGGACCCGGATCGGGGGCCCTCGATTCATGCTGTCTTAGGGGCAGCAGCAGGTTTCCTGGTCTGCTTGCCCTTGTTCCAGGACTGGTTAGGTTTCCAGCCTTGTCTGTAACGAGCAACGGCTCCTTCCTGTTTTGGTGCAGTGGAAGTTGGTGCTGCTCCTGCTTTGAAATTCCGAAAGGGACGAAAATTAGACTGTCTAGCCTTAGCTTTGGCTTTGTCTTGAGGCAGGGCGTGGCCCTTACCTCCTGTAATGTCAGCGATAATTTCTTTCAAACCGGGCCCAAATAAAGTTTGCCCCTTGAAATGTATATTAAGTAATTTGGACTTAGAAGTTACATCAGCTGACCAGGATTTTAGCCACAGCGCCCTACGTGCCTGAATGGCGAATCCTGAGTTCTTAGCCGTAAGTTTGGTTAAATGTACTACGGCCTCCGAAATGAATGAATTAGCTAGTTTAAGGACTCTAAGCCTGTCCGTAATGTCGTCCAGCGTAGCTGAACTAAGGTTCTCTTCCAGAGACTCCATCCAAAATGCTGCCGCAGCCGTAATCGGCGCGATGCATGCAAGGGGTTGCAATATAAAACCTTGTTGAACAAATATTTTCTTAAGGTAACCCTTTTTTATCCATTGGATCTGAAAAAGCACAGCTATCCTCCACCGGGATAGTGGTACGCTTAGCTAAAGTAGAAACTGCTCCCTCCACCTTAGGGACCGTTTGCCATAAGTCCCGTGTGGTGGCGTCTATTGGAAACATCTTTCTAAATATTGGAGGGGGTGAGAACGGCACACCGGGTCTATCCCACTCCTTAGTAACAATTTCAGTTAGTCTCTTAGGTATAGGAAAAACATCAGTACTCGCCGGTACCGCAAAGTATTTATCCAACCTACACAATTTCTCTGGTATTGCAACAGTGTTACAATCATTAAGAGCCGCTAAAACCTCCCCTAGTAATACACGGAGGTTCTCCAATTTAAATTTAAAATTTGAAATATCTGAATCCAATCTGTTTGGATCAGAACCGTCACCCACAGAATGAAGCTCTCCGTCCTCATGCTCTGCAAGCTGTGACGCAGTATCAGACATGGCTCTAGTATTATCAGCGCACTCTGTTCTCACCCCAGAGTGGTCACGCTTGCCCCTTAGTTCTGGTAATTTAGCCAAAACTTCAGTCATAACAGTAGCCATATCTTGTAATGTTATCTGTAATGGCCGCCCAGATGTACTAGGCGTCACAATATCACGCACCTCCCGGGCGGGAGATGCAGGTACTGACACGTGAGGCGAGTTAGTCGGCATAACTCTCCCCTCGCTGTTTGGTGAAATTTGTTCAATTTGTACAGATTGGCTTTTATTTAAAGTAGCATCAATACAGTTAGTACATAAATTTCTATTGGGCTCCACCTTGGCATTGGAACAAATGACACAGGTATCTTCCTCTGAATCAGACATGTTTAACACACTAGCAAATAAACTTGCAACTTGGTTACAATCTTATTTAACAAAAACGTACTGTGCCTCAAAGAAGCACTAAACGATTAAATGACAGTTGAAATAATGAACTGAAAAACTGTTATAGCATCAATCCTTGAAAACAACACAACTTTTAGCAAAGGTTTGTTCCCATTAGTAAAGTAACAATAATTAAATTTGAAACGTAAAAATTACAGAGCAACGTTTTTAATCACAGTCAATATATAAGTCTCACAGCTCTGCTGAGAGAATCTACCTCCCTTCAAAGAAGTTTGAAGACCCCTGAGTTCTGTTAGAGATGAACCGGATCATGCAGGAAATACAAGAGTAACTGACTGGAAATTTTTGATGCGTAGCAAAGAGCGCCAAAAAACGGCCCCTCCCCCTCACACACAGCAGTGAGAGAGAAACGAAACTGTCACAATTAAAACAAGCAACTGCCAAGTGGAAAAATAATGCCCAAACATTTATTCACTCAGTACCTCAGAAAATGCAAACGATTCTACATTCCAGCAAAAACGTTTAACATAATAAATACCTATTAAAAGGTTTAATGTACTTTTTACAGAGTAATTCCAGTGAAGTACCATTCCCGGAATACTGAATTGTAGAGTATACATACATGTTATTATAACGGTATGGCAGGATTTTCTCATCAATTCCATTCAGAAAATAAAAACTGCTACATACCTCAATGCAGATTCATCTGCCCGCTGTCCCCTGATCTGAAGCTTTTACCTCCCTCAGATGGCCGAGAAACAGCAATATGATCTTAACTACTCCGGTTAAAATCATAGTAAAAACTCTGGTAGATTCTTCTTCAAACTCTGCCAGAGAGGCAATAACACGCTCCGGTGCTATTGTAAAATAACAAACTTTTGATTGAAGTTATAGAAACTAAGTATAATCACCATAGTCCTCTCACACGTCCTATCTAGTTGTTGGGTGCAAGAGAATGACTGGGAGTGACGTAGAGGGGAGGAGCTATATGCAGCTCTGCTGGGTGAATCCTCTTGCATTTCCTGTTGGGGAGGAGTTATATCCCAGAAGTAATGATGACCCGTGGACTGATCACACATAACAGAAGAAACATTATTAGAATTTTATTTGATTTTTTAAATAAAAAAAATATTACTTTATTTGCACTTGCTGCAGCAATGCATCCATCCATAAATAAAAAATAAACATATTATTAAACCAATATAACTTATTTGGGAACATAAACTAATATAATAAGAGATCTTTTTTGATTATTTATTAAAAATGATTTGTGTTATGGTATAATAAGGGTAATGGTAATGTAAATATAAAATTAACTATTTAAAATTAGTGGAAAAATATTATAAAAAACTAAAATATGTGCACTGACTGCACCACTGTGTACTGTTTAGGAGATTGATGATCTATCTTCTGGGAATCTAAATCAGTTTCTATTTAAAAGTAACTATCTCATTATCTATATCATTATCATGATCATCCTCTATATTCTGATGATGGAGTAGAGCTAGAGACTGTTCTGTAGTAGTAAAATATATTATTATATTTATAATATTATTTTATGTGTAACATAAATAATATAATTTCACAAATTTCACAAAGCAATACATCCTACAAGCAAGTAGTAGTAGCAAGTGCAACCCTTAAGGAACAAACATGTTATCTAAATCTCAATGTTTACATTCACAATTTCACATGCATCACAGAAAAAAAGTGCACTTTAAAAGTTTAAATTTCTTTTTTTAAATACTCACTTTATTGCTCATAGCTTTGAGCTGTCCCACCGCCACACCACCGCTTGACCACCGCCACACTACTCCCAGATTACTCAGGATGAAAGCCAGTTGCTGCCACACACTCAGAATTCTCGGCAAAAATTGCCGTTTTGCAGGCATTCTCAGGTCCGCCCACGGCCGCACCCTGGTCCGCCTCTAATCCTCCCTCTCCGCCTCCGTTTTCATGAAGAATAAAGAATGTTTTTTTTTTTTTTTTTTAATGAAAGTCGTGTACTCTCGCGGTTTTTATACCGTGGCGATTAATCGCGGTTTAAAATTGCATGTGCGGTTAATTGTGCAGCCCTAATATATATATATATATATATATATATATATATATATATATATATACACGGAAGGGGACTGCACTCTCAGACCGGACTGGGTACACATCCCATGACCCTGCAACATGCACAGCCCTGGGTGCACAATAGCACTCTCAGGAAGCTGCACTGTCCCCAGAGTCACAGGCAGTTAACCTCTTCCATTTTTGCTTTTAATCTTAGCTGAGAGCTAAGTGAGTGCTGGACTTTCTCTATGTGATATATATATATATATATATATATATATATATATATATATATATATATACACAATGTATGTATATATATATATATATGTATATATATATATTTATAAGTAATAAAGCAAAAAAGCCGAAATGGTCTTAAAACAAAAGTCCAATTTTAATGGTCAATTTAAAAGTATTGACAGTACTCAGTGCGAAAAGTCTGACTTTTCGCACTGAGTACTGTCAATACTTTTAAATTGACCATTAAAATTGGACTTTTGTTTTAAGACCATTTCGGCTTTTTTGCTTTATTACTTACCTATTATCCCTTTTAACAAGCCTGGTCTGTGATCGAACATTTCTCCAAGGTAGTTACACCTTGGATTACCCATCTTTCCCCTGTACCTGGATCTCGGAGTTTCCCCCTAAGGATTGGCCGAGCGGTGGAGCTACGTCATAGACGAGCACTGATTTGCCGGTGTCATTGCGGTGGGTCGCAAGGAGATGCAGCCATGCCAAAGAGCGGACGTATGGAGTGGATGATTCAAAGTGTTACCGGTCTTCCAAGTGGTGCAGCGGTGGCGGTGCCGATTGGTTTGAGATTCCGGTGAGCAGCTCGTTTACCCCTCCTGCTTGATGCTGCTAAGAATCCTGTGAGTACCCACCTTTGATGAACTTCCTTTTGCTTTCCGTTTTTCCACCGAGCTCAGGCTTACTTACAGTGGGCTCCATTGGGACATTCCGTCTCGACAGGGAACTCAAACTTTTTGTAACTTTTTATATATATGTAATACCGGCTACGGCTTAATCTGGTGGCATAAGCTATTTTTATTATTTTATGTTGATGTGTTGATTTTGTACCTGATGTCCAATAAATAAGAAGTTGATGTTTTCAAGACGGTTCGCTGGATTTCTTTTCTTTGATGTTATATATATATATATATATATATATATATATATATATATATATATATATATATATATATATATATATATATGTGTGTTAATATGTGTGTACAAATGTATTTGTGTATATATTTATTTACAGACGTATATACATATATAAATACATACATATAAGTGCGTTGGAGCCCTTTGCAGTCAAGTAGCTGAAAACATGAAAGATCATACGTATGCAATATGCATATTTCACCTTTAACGACCAGCGACATACCGTGTATGTAGCTGTTTTTTTTTTCTATCAGGCTTGCATTTTTAATAGATGCTGCTGGCGGTGGGACCCATGTGATTATAGCCAGACAAATAAACTTAGCGACCAGTGACATACAGGGTACATTGTGGTTGTTAAGGGGGTAATAAAGTGTTTAACTGTATATTAACTGTGAATATTTCATATTCTCCTATGTGATGAGCATTGGAATGTGAAAAATGTACAGTAAATAAACACTTTATTAGCCCCTTGACGACCAGCAACGTACAGGGTACATTGTGGTCGTTAAGGGGTTAACTGTGTATTTACTGTAAATATTTCACATTACAATTTTCTTCATATAGGGAAATATGTTCTAAGTATTTTTAAATAGATCTCTCTCTCTCTCTCTCGTTCTCTCTTTCTCTCGTTCTCTCTTTCTCTCGTTCTCTCTTTCTCTCGTTCTCTAGTTCTCTCTCTCTCGTTATCTCTCTCTCGTTATCTCTCTCTCGTTCTCTCTCTCTCTCTCGTTCTCTCTCTCTCTCGTTCTCTCTCATTCTCTCTCGTTTTCTCTCTCTCGTTTTCTCTCGTTTTTTGTCGTTTTCTCGTTCTCTCGCTCTCTCTCGTTCTCACTCGTTCTCGTTCTCTCTCTCGTACAACCCTTACACTTTTGTAAATACATTATTATATCTTTTCATGTGACAATACTGAGAAAATGACACTTTGCTACAATGTAAAGTACTGAGTGTACAGCCTGTATAACAGTGTAAATTTGCTGTCCCCATCGAAATAACTCAAGACACACACATTAATGTCTATACCGTTGGTAACAAAAGTGAGTACACCCCTAAGTGGAAATGTCCAAATTGGGCCCCTAGTGTTACAAGGTCTCAGGTGTGAATAGGGAGCAGGTGTGTTAAATTTGGTGTTATCGCTCTCACATTCTCTCATACTGGTCACTGGAAGTTCAACATGGCACCTCATGGCAAAGAACTCTCTGAGGATCTGAAAAATAGAATTGTTGCTCTACATAACAATGGCCTAGGCTATAAGAAGATTGCCAAGACCCTGAAACTGACCTGCAGCACGGTGGGCCATACAGCGGTTTCACAGGACAGGTTTCACTCAGAACAGGCCTCACCATGCTCAACCAAAGAAGTTGAGTGCACATTCTCAGCGTCATATACAGAGGTTGTCTTTGGGAAATATACGTATGAATGCTGCCACCATTGCTGCAGAGGTTGAAGGGGTGGGGGGGTTAGCCTGTCAGTGCTCAGACCATACACCACACACTGCATCAAATTGGTTTGCATGGCTGTCATCTTCTAAAGATGATGCACAAAAAAGCCCGCAAACAGTCTTCTGAAGACAAGCAGACTAAGGACATGGATTACTGGAACCATGTCCTGTGGTCCGATGAGACCAAGATAAACCTATTTGGTTCAGATGGTGTCAAGCGTGTGTGGCGGCAACCAGGTGAGGAGTACAAAGACAAGTGTGTCTTGCCTACAGTCAAGCATAGTTGTGAGAGTGTCATGGTCTGGGCCTGCATGAGTGCTGCCGGCACTGGGGAGCTACAGTTCATTGAGGGAACCATGAATGCCAACATGTACTGTGACATACTGAAACAGAGCATGATCCCCTCCTTTCGGAGACTGGGCCGCAGGGCAGTATTCCAACATAACGACCCCAAACACACCTCCAAGACGACCACTGCCTTGCTAAAGAAACTGAGGGCAGAGGTGATGGACTGGCCAATCATGTCTCCAGACCTAAACCCTATTGAGCATCTGTGGGGCATCCTCAAACGGAAGGTGAGGGAGCACAAGGTCTCCAACATCCACCAGCTCTGTGATGTCGTCATGGAGGAGTGGAAGACGACTCCAGTGGCTACCTGTGAAGCTCTGGTAAACTCCATGCACTAAGAGGGTTAAGGCAGTGCTGGGAAATAATGGTTGCCACACAAAATATTTACACTTTGGGCCCAATTTGGACATTTCCACTTAGGGGTGTACTCACTTTTGTTGCCAATGGTTTAGACATTAATGGCTGTGTGTTGTTATTTTGAGGGGACAGCAAATTTACACTGTTATACAGGCTGTACACTCACTACGTTACATTGTAGCAAAGTGTAATTTCTTCAGTGTTGTCACATGAAAAGATATAATAAAATATTTACAAAAAATTTGAGGGGTGTACTCACTTTAGTGGGATACTGTGTGTGTGTATGTATATATATATATATATATATCTGTATATATCTATGCCTATATATAATTTTATTTATGCATGTATGGATATATTTTACAAAAAAAAATTAGATATCCAGCGCAAAAGTAATCTATTACTGTAAAGACAAAGTTAATTAAATAACCAAAATAAAAAAACAATGTATCCAAAGTCCATATCAATATGTAATGACAAGGTAAACAGAGTAGAGGTCTACACAGTCTCAAACGATGATATTTGCAAGAAGACAACGCACAGTCATAAATGTTAGCTGGTGGAATTTCTAATTACGAGACTCAACCTCAGTCAACTGAGGTAAGGCTACGGCAGAGCAGAGGATAGGGTGTCGCCTAC
>NC_069503.1:990331664-990341664 GCF_027579735.1 Bombina bombina
CTGTTTGTTCATTGGTGGTTATGACAGCTTGTGGGTAACCCCTATCCAAGAATTTCTTTCCCATTTGTTTTAATCTTACATCTTGTAGATCTTTTTCTTTTACATTACGTACTGTTCTTATGAATTGACTCTTGGGGATAGCGTTAAATACCCTATCTGGGTGGTAGCTGTCAAAATGAAGCAATGTGTTACGATCTGTTGGTTTACAGTATAGGTCTGTTACTAAACAGTCATCTTTTTTGTATACCAAAGTATCAAGATAGCTTATTTTGGACTGTGAGTGGCTGATTGTGAATTGCAAACTTGTTGTACAATTATTTAATTCCTCCACAAAGTTCTCAAGGGACTCCAATGTGTCCCCCCATATGCCAAATATATCATCTATATAGCGTAGCCATACTTTACAGTGACTTTGATATTCATTGTTTAAATAAACATATCTGTTTTCAAATTGGCTTACGAATATATTGGCATATGAGGGGGCCACATTGGAGCCCATGGCGGTTCCCTTCTTCTGTATATAATATGTGTCTTGGAACAAAAAATAATTAAGATGTAATATTATATTCAACATATCTTCTATGAAATCACATTGAGCATTAGTATATATCTTATCCTTTTTGATAAGATCCAGTACAGATTGAACTCCTGATTCGTGTGGAATTGAGGTGTATAGACTCACTATATCTAGTGTGAATAATATATCTTTCTCCAACATAGGTGTGTCCGGTCCACGGCGTCATCCTTACTTGTGGGATATTCTCTTCCCCAACAGGAAATGGCAAAGAGCCCAGCAAAGCTGGTCACATGATCCCTCCTAGGCTCCGCCTACCCCAGTCATTCTCTTTGCCGTTGTACAGGCAACATCTCCACGGAGATGGCTTAGAGTTTTTTAGTGTTTAACTGTAGTTTTTCATTATTCAATCAAGAGTTTGTTATTTTCAAATAGTGCTGGTACGTACTATTTACTCAGAAACAGAAAAGAGATGAAGAATTCTGTTTGTATGAGGAAAATGATTTTAGCAACCGTAACTAAAATCCATGGCTGTTCCACACAGGACTGTTGAGAGCAATTAACTTCAGTTGGGGGAACAGTTTGCAGTCCTTTGCTGCTTGAGGTATGACACATTCTAACAAGACGATGTAATGCTGGAAGCTGTCATTTTCCCTATGGGATCCGGTAAGCCATGTTTATTACGATTGTAAATAAGGGCTTCACAAGGGCTTATTTAGACTGTAGACCTTTTTTGGGCTAAATCGATTGATATTAACACTTATTTAGCCTTGAGGAATCATTTATTCTGGGTATTTTGATATAATAATATCGGCAGGCACTGTTTTAGACACCTTATTCTTTAGGGGCTTTCCCAAAGCATAGGCAGAGTCTCATTTTCGCGCCGGTGTTGCGCACTTGTTTTTGAGAGGCATGGCATGCAGTCGCATGTGAGAGGAGCTCTGATACTTATAAAAGACTTCTGAAGGCGTCATTTGGTATCGTATTCCCCTTTGGGTTTGGTTGGGTCTCAGCAAAGCAGATACCAGGGACTGTAAAGGGGTTAAAGCTTAAAACGGCTCCGGTTCCGTTATTTTAAGGGTTAAAGCTTCCAAAATTGGTGTGCAATATTTTCAAGGCTTTAAGACACTGTGGTGAAAGTTTGGTGAATTTTGAACAATTCCTTCATGTTTTTTCGCAATTGCAGTAATAAAGTGTGTTCAGTCTAAAATTTAAAGTGACAGTAACGGTTTTATTTCAAAACGTTTTTTGTACTTTCTTATCAAGTTTATGCCTGTTTAACATGTCTGAACTACCAGATAGACTGTGTTCTGAATGTGGGGAAGCCAGAATTCCTATTCATTTAAATAAATGTGATTTATGTGATAATGACAATGATGCCCAAGATGATTCCTCAAGTGAGGGGAGTAAGCATGGTACTGCATCATTCCCTCCTTCGTCTACACGAGTCTTGCCCACTCAGGAGGCCCCTAGTACATCTAGCGCGCCAATACTCCTTACTATGCAACAATTAACGGCTGTAATGGATAATTCTGTCAAAAACATTTTAGCCAAAATGAACCCTTGTCAGCGTAAGCGTGGATGCTCTGTTTTAGTTACTGAAGAGCATGACGACGCTGATATTAATATCTCTGAAGGGCCCCTAACCCAATCTGAGGGGGCCAGGGAGGTTTTGTCTGAGGGAGAAATTACTGATTTAGGGAACATTTCTCAGCAGGCTGAATCTGATGTGATTACTTTTAAATTTAAATTGGAACATCTCCGCATTTTGCTTAAGGAGGTATTATCCACTCTGGATGATTGTGAAAATTTGGTCATCCCAGAGAAACTATGTAAAATGGACAAGTTCCTAGAGGTGCCGGGGCTCCCAGAAGCTTTTCCTATACCCAAGCGGGTGGCGGACATTGTTAATAAAGAATGGGAAAGGCCCGGTATTCCTTTCGTCCCTCCCCCCATATTTAAAAAATTGTTTCCTATGGTCGACCCCAGAAAGGACTTATGGCAGTCAGTCCCCAAGGTCGAGGGAGCGGTTTCTACTTTAAACAAACGCACCACTATTCCCATAGAGGATAGTTGTGCTTTCAAAGATCCTATGGATAAAAAATTAGAAGGTTTGCTTAAAAAGATGTTTGTTCAGCAGGGTTACCTTCTACAACCCATTTCATGCATTGTCCCTGTCACTACAGCCGCATATTTCTGGTTTGATGAACTGATTAAGGTGCTCGATAGTGACTCTCCTCCTTATGAGGAGATTATGGACAGAGTCAATGCTCTCAAATTGGCTAATTCTTTCACTCTAGACGCCTCTTTGCAATTGGCTAAGTTAGCGGCTAAGAATTCTGGGTTTGCTATTGTGGCGCGCAGAGCGCTTTGGTTGAAATCTTGGTCGGCTGATGCGTCTTCCAAGAACAAGCTACTAAACATTCCTTTCAAGGGGAAAACGCTGTTTGGTCCTGACTTGAAAGAGATTATCTCTGATATCACTGGGGGTAAGGGCCATGCCCTTCCTCAGGATCGGCCTTTCAAGGCAAAAAATAGACCTAATTTTCGTCCCTTTCGTAAAAACGGACCAGCCCAAGGTGCTACGTCCTCTAAGCAAGAGGGTAATACTTCTCAGGCCAAGCCAGCTTGGAGACCAATGCAAGGCTGGAACAAGGGAAAGCAGGCCAAGAAACCTGCCACTGCTACCAAGACAGCATGAAATATTGGCCCCCGATCCGGGACCGGATCTGGTGGGGGGCAGACTCTCTCTCTTCGCTCAGGCTTGGGCAAGAGATGTTCTGGATCCTTGGGCGCTAGAAATAGTCTCCCAGGGTTATCTTCTGGAATTCAAGGGACTTCCCCCAAGGGGGAGGTTCCACAGGTCTCAGTTGTCTTCAGACCACATAAAAAGACAGGCGTTCTTACATTGTGTAGAAGACCTGTTAAAAATGGGAGTGATTCATCCTGTTCCATTGAGAGAACAAGGGATGGGGTTCTACTCCAATCTGTTCATAGTTCCCAAAAAAGAGGGAACGTTCAGACCAATCCTAGATCTCAAGATCTTAAACAAATTTCTCAAGGTCCCATCGTTCAAGATGGAAACCATTCGAACTATCCTTCCTTCCATCCAGGAAGGTCAATTCATGTCCACGGTGGATTTAAAGGATGCGTATCTACATATTCCTATCCACAAGGAACATCATCGGTTCCTAAGGTTTGCATTCCTAGACAAACATTACCAGTTCGTGGCGCTTCCTTTCGGATTAGCCACTGCTCCAAGGATTTTCACAAAGGTACTAGGGTCCCTTCTAGCGGTGCTAAGACCAAGGGGCATTGCAGTAGTACCTTACCTGGACGACATTCTGATTCAAGCGTCGTCCCTCCCTCGAGCAAAGGCTCACACAGACATCGTCCTGGCCTTTCTCAGATCTCACGGCTGGAAAGTGAACGTGGAAAAGAGTTCTCTATCCCCGTCAACAAGGGTTCCCTTCTTGGGAACAATTATAGACTCCTCAGAAATGAGGATTTTTCTAACAGAGGCCAGAAAGACAAAACTTCTGGACTCTTGTCGAATTCTTCATTCCGTTCCTCTTCCTTCCGTAGCTCAGTGCATGGAAGTGATCGGGTTGATGGTAGCGGCAATGGACATAGTTCCTTTTGCGCGCATTCATCTAAGACCATTACAACTGTGCATGCTCAGTCAGTGGAATGGGGACTATACAGACTTGTCTCCAAAGATACAAGTAAATCAGAGGACCAGAGACTCACTCCGTTGGTGGCTGTCCCTGGACAACCTGTCACGAGGGATGACATTCCGCAGACCAGAGTGGGTCATTGTCACGACCGACGCCAGTCTGATGGGCTGGGGCGCGGTCTGGGGATCCCTGAAAGCTCAGGGTCTTTGGTCTCGGGAAGAATCTCTTCTACCGATAAATATTCTGGAACTGAGAGCGATATTCAATGCTCTCAAGGCTTGGCCTCAGCTAGCGAGGACCAAGTTCATACGGTTTCAATCAGACAACATGACGACTGTTGCGTACATCAACCATCAGGGGGGAACAAGGAGTTCCCTAGCGATGGAAGAAGTGACCAAGATCATTCTATGGGCGGAGTCTCACTCCTGCCACCTGTCTGCTATCCACATCCCGGGAGTGGAAAATTGGGAAGCGGATTTTCTGAGTCGTCAGACATTGCATCCGGGGGAGTGGGAACTCCATCCGGAAATCTTTGCCCAAGTCACTCAACTATGGGGCATTCCAGACATGGATCTGATGGCCTCTCGTCAGAACTTCAAAGTTCCTTGCTACGGGTCCAGATCCAGGGATCCCAAGGCGGCTCTAGTGGATGCACTAGTAGCACCTTGGACCTTCAAACTAGCTTATGTGTTCCCGCCGTTTCCTCTCATCCCCAGGCTGGTAGCCAGGATCAATCAGGAGAGGGCGTCGGTGATCTTGATAGCTCCTGCGTGGCCACGCAGGACTTGGTATGCAGATCTGGTGAATATGTCATCGGCTCCACCTTGGAAGCTACCTTTGAGACGAGACCTTCTTGTTCAGGGTCCGTTCGAACATCCGAATCTGGTTTCACTCCAGCTGACTGCTTGGAGATTGAACGCTTGATTTTATCGAAGCGAGGTTTCTCAGATTCTGTTATCGATACTCTTGTTCAGGCCAGAAAGCCTGTAACTAGAAAGATTTACCACAAAATTTGGAGAATCTAAAGGATTCCCTTGGGACAAGGTTAAGATTCCTAGGATTCTATCCTTCCTTCAAGAAGGATTGGAAAAAGGATTATCGGCAAGTTCCCTGAAGGGACAGATTTCTGCCTTGTCGGTGTTACTTCACAAAAAACTGGCAGCTGTGCCAGATGTTCAAGCCTTTGTTCAGGCTCTGGTTAGAATCAAGCCTGTTTACAAACCTTTGACTCCTCCTTGGAGTCTCAATTTAGTTCTTTCAGTTCTTCAGGGGGTTCCGTTTGAACCCTTACATTCCGTTGATATTAAGTTATTATCTTGGAAAGTTTTGTTTTTAGTTGCAATTTCTTCTGCTAGAAGAGTTTCAGAATTATCTGCTCTGCAGTGTTCTCCTCCTTATCTGGTGTTCCATGCAGATAAGGTGGTTTTACGTACTAAACCTGGTTTTCTTCCAAAAGTTGTTTCTAACAAAAACATTAACCAGGAGATTATCGTACCTTCTCTGTGTCCGAAACCAGTTTCAAAGAAGGAACGCTTGTTGCACAATTTGGATGTTGTTCGCGCTCTAAAATTCTATTTAGATGCTACAAAGGATTTTAGACAAACATCTTCCTTGTTTGTTGTTTATTCAGGTAAAAGGAGAGGTCAAAAAGCAACTTCTACCTCTCTCTCTTTTTGGATTAAAAGCATCATCAGATTGGCTTACGAGACTGCCGGACGGCAGCCTCCCGAAAGAATCACAGCTCATTCCACTAGGGCTGTGGCTTCCACATGGGCCTTCAAGAACGAGGCTTCTGTTGATCAGATATGTAGGGCAGCGACTTGGTCTTCACTGCACACTTTTACCAAATTTTACAAGTTTGATACTTTTGCTTCTTCTGAGGCTATTTTTGGGAGAAAGGTTTTGCAAGCCGTGGTGCCTTCCATTTAGGTGACCTGATTTGCTCCCTCCCTTCATCCGTGTCCTAAAGCTTTGGTATTGGTTCCCACAAGTAAGGATGACGCCGTGGACCGGACACACCTATGTTGGAGAAAACAGAATTTATGTTTACCTGATAAATTTCTTTCTCCAACGGTGTGTCCGGTCCACGGCCCGCCCTGGTTTTTTAATCAGGTCTGAGAATTTATTTTCTTTAACTACAGTCACCACGGTACCATATGGTTTCTCCTATGCTATTATTCCTCCTTAACGTCGGTCGAATGACTGGGGTAGGCGGAGCCTAGGAGGGATCATGTGACCAGCTTTGCTGGGCTCTTTGCCATTTCCTGTTGGGGAAGAGAATATCCCACAAGTAAGGATGACGCCGTGGACCGGACACACCGTTGGAGAAAGAAATTTATCAGGTAAACATAAATTCTGTTTTTTCACTTATTCTTACTTCGTCTATTCTAGTCAGGAAGTCCCCTGTATCTTTTAGAAATGATTGCTGACCTGCCGCTATTGGGTTCAAAATTTTATCCAGAAAAATTGCTATGTTTGCAAAAACTGATTCTGTGCTTGCCACTATGGGTCTACCCGGTGGTTCCTTAAGATTTTTGTGAATTTTCGGGGTAGTATAAAATACAGGTGTAATGGGGTCTATTTTTATGAGAAATGTGGCTAAATTCTTAGTAATAACTTTATTTTCTAAAGCCTTGTCTATTACTGCCGTTATTTCTTTTTTGATGTCTGGTAGAGGGTCATGGTCTAATATAAGATATATTCCACCATCTGAGAGTTGGGACAAAATTTCCTGTATGTAATATTCCTTGTCAAGTACCACTACCGCACCGCCCTTGTCTGCATTTTTAATCTCAATTAGATTGTTGTTGGCTAAGTTTTTTAGGGCCTTACGTTCTGCTGTAGTGACATTGGAACTCATTCCATATTTAGGTGTTATATATAATTTATGGATATCCTCTTGGACTAGCTTAATGTATGTTTCAACTCCAGAGTTGGAAGTACTGGGTACATACTTAGATTTATTTGTCAGTCCTAATGGTCTAGTGTCAAATGTCTCCCTCTCATTTACTGTGTTGCTAAATAATTTATCAGTGTCTACAATGTTACCAAAGTATGCTTTCAACCTTAAATTTCTAAAAAAACGATATAGATCTTTCTCAATGGTAAATTGATTAGCATGTACAGTTGGACAAAAGGATAGCCCTTTATTAAGGACACTGAGTTCATCTTTGGTGAGTTCATATTTTGAAATATTAATAACTAATGTCTCTGCCGGGACTGGCGTCTCGCACTGGTTAGTGCCATTACATATTGTATCATTTGATGTTATGCTATATACGTTACCACTCCCGGTAGTTTGTTGTAATATATCGGAAGTCCCATTTATTTCTTGCGACCCTTCGGGAACCGTTTGTTCCTCAACCTGTTCGATTGCCGGTGGTCGGGGTTTCCAGCTCTTATGTTTCCGTCCTCCCCTCCGGTATCGGTATCTGTGCCCATGTATAAAAAATCCTCCGATGAGGATGAATCTGTGGCTGTCGTTGTCTTTTCTGTAGCGTGTCTCCTTCCTCGCCATGCTCCGCGTCCTCTTCCTGGTCGCCTCCATCCGACGTCATGAACCTCCTCCTCATTGGTCCAGCGGTACACGTGATTTGCCTTGTAATCCTCATCGTCTCGATTGAACTTATTTCTCTTAATCTCCTTTAACTCCTTCTGGTAGTCGTCAAGGATCTTGTCAATCTCTTTCTTTGTTTTTAGCAAATCATCAGCAGAGAAGTGAGTATTTACTTTATTTTCACTTTCAGATACCACTCTTTTTTGTATCTCAATCTCTTCCTTTTTTTTTAGAAATTTAAGGTTGAAAGCATACTTTGGTAACATTGTAGACACTGATAAAGTATTTAGCAACACAGTAAATGAGAGGGAGACATTTGACACTAGACCATTAGGACTGACAAATAAATCTAAGTATGTACCCAGTACTTCCAACTCTGGAGTTGAAACATACATTAAGCTAGTCCAAGAGGATATCCATAAATTATATATAACACCTAAATATGGAATGAGTTCCAATGTCACTACAGCAGAACGTAAGGCCCTAAAAAACTTAGCCAACAACAATCTAATTGAGATTAAAAATGCAGACAAGGGCGGTGCGGTAGTGGTACTTGACAAGGAATATTACATACAGGAAATTTTGTCCCAACTCTCAGATGGTGGAATATATCTTATATTAGACCATGACCCTCTACCAGACATCAAAAAAGAAATAACGGCAGTAATAGACAAGGCTTTAGAAAATAAAGTTATTACTAAGAATTTAGCCACATTTCTCATAAAAATAGACCCCATTACACCTGTATTTTATACTACCCCGAAAATTCACAAAAATCTTAAGGAACCACCGGGTAGACCCATAGTGGCAAGCACAGAATCAGTTTTTGCAAACATAGCAATTTTTCTGGATAAAATTTTGAACCCAATAGCGGCAGGTCAGCAATCATTTCTAAAAGATACAGGGGACTTCCTGACTAGAATAGACGAAGTAAGAATAAGTGAAAAAGATATATTATTCACACTAGATATAGTGAGTCTATACACCTCAATTCCACACGAATCAGGAGTTCAATCTGTACTGGATCTTATCAAAAAGGATAAGATATATACTAATGCTCAATGTGATTTCATAGAAGATATGTTGAATATAATATTACATCTTAATTATTTTTTGTTCCAAGACACATATTATATACAGAAGAAGGGAACCGCCATGGGCTCCAATGTGGCCCACTCATATGCCAATATATTCGTAAGCCAATTTGAAAACAGATATGTTTATTTAAACAATGAATATCAAAGTCACTGTAAAGTATGGCTACGCTATATAGATGATATATTTGGCATATGGGGGGACACATTGGAGTCCCTTGAGAACTTTGTGGAGGAATTAAATAATTGTACAACAAGTTTGCAATTCACAATCAGCCACTCACAGTCCAAAATAAGCTATCTTGATACTTTGGTATACAAAAAAGATGACTGTTTAGTAACAGACCTATACTGTAAACCAACAGATCGTAACACATTGCTTCATTTTGACAGCTACCACCCAGATAGGGTATTTAACGCTATCCCCAAGAGTCAATTCATAAGAACAGTACGTAATGTAAAAGAAAAAGATCTACAAGATGTAAGATTAAAACAAATGGGAAAGAAATTCTTGGATAGGGGTTACCCACAAGCTGTCATAACCACCAATGAACAAACAGTTAAATTAAAAACTAGAGAACCAAATGATGTAATATCTAATAAAAGCAAAAACAAAAATCAAATTGATAGAAAACAACTTATCTTTTCTTCAACATATAACCAATTTAGTAATAATATCACAAAAATTGTTAAAAAACATTGGTATATATTGAACAAAACGAACCCACACATTGAGGAATTTAAAAAACCACCAATTAATTCCTTTAAGAGGGTCAAAAATATTAGAGACCTAGTTGTAAAATCTGATGTAGGTACCAACAAGAAAGATACCATAAACTACCTTACAACAGCTAACAAAGGATCATACCCCTGCCTTAACTGTGCCCAATGTAATTCCATGATTAAGGGGAAATACATAGCACAAATAAATGATAATAAGAAACGTGAAATTAAAGGCTTGTATACATGCTATACTGATTATGTAGTATATATTTTGAAATGTCCATGTGGGCGGGGCTATGTGGGAGAGACCATTAACCCTATCAAGGATAGGATAAGTGCCCATAAATCTTCCATCAGATGTAAGGACATGACACTACCTGTGTCATCTCATTTTATCAATGCTGGACACACAGTTAGCCAGCTACGATTCCAAATA